>NC_057798.1:237224374-237232307 GCF_018294505.1 Triticum aestivum
CGTCCTCTCCGGCGAAACTCCGGCGAGCATCTCCGACGTGCCTCGATTTCCATGCAAGGTTGACTTTCCCCCCTCTGAAATTCGTCCAAGTCCCCAGTCTGTGTAATTTTCATGCCATGTTCATCATGCCGTATCTCTGCATCCGTAGCTCCGTTTCGTGCGTGTAATATGCCAAATTGTTCGTATCAACGAGTACATCATTTCGTTCCATTGCATCTATTTCATTTGAGCTCATATTGATGCCTGAATCATCGTTGCAAGAGTGCTTCATAATGTTAGTGCCTGTTTCTTAACAGAACATGCTCTTTTGTCTTTTTTGCCATGATTGATGTGTGCATCCTATGAGGTTGATGTCTACATGTGTTTTGATCTATGCCATGTCTAGTTTACATAGGTGCTTACCATGTATTTTTGTGATCAATGTGGTGACTAGCACAAGCATGCAAACTAGGCATCGTGATGTTACTGATTTTAGTCCCTGTTCTGCTGTTATTTTGATGCCATGTAAACTTGATGCTACAGAGAGATCCATGCATATTTTGAGATACTTTAGTAAGGGTATTTTGAACATTTGGTTATTGTATATCCATTCATGGCCTTGTTTGCAATTATGGAGTAGTCTAGCATGTCATTTTTGTGCTCTACTTTTGCTTCAAAATGTTTCCTGGCAGATTGTTTACGTGTTATTCAATTTGGCCAAGGTTGCTATAGTTGATCCTTGCATGCTATGGACTTGTTCTTGACTTGGTTTGTTTCACAAACATGTATTCTTGATGATGCTATACTTATCTTGTCATGCAATGACTTGTGGTGAGTGAATCGAGCTTGTTAAGTAGGGTACATGATGTTGCTGTTTTGCTAGGCTGAATCTGTTATTTCGTGATGCTATATAAACATGTTGCTACTAATCATTCTAAGCATAATCTGGAGATGTTCTATAAACATGTTTTGATCTACATGTCATCCTCTATCCATCCATGCCCCTTGTTGCATTTATAGGTTGTTGTAGCTTGTTGTAATCTTGCTCTAAAGTTGCTTCATAATGTTGCTGCCAGCCTGTTAACATTAAGTTCAGTTGTTTCCATGTGTTTTCCTAGTGATCCATGCACCCTATGAACTTGCTATTGCCATGGTTAGCTTGACCAATATGTCTTATTACTGTTGGGTGCCTTGACATGCTATATATTTCTCTGTGGTGAGTGGTACAAGTTCATCTACATGCCTTCATAATTATGTTCCTGCCTTGTTTGAATTTGTATAATAACTTGCCATGTTTACGTGGGTGACATCATATTTTCTGATCCTTTTTGGCTTATGGTCAGTATGGGACTTTTGATCTATGCATCTAGTAGTACCATGACATTCCTTGTTTTGCCATGATAAGTTCTCGTAACATGTTGTTTGATAGCTCTGAACATTGCATCGTGATGTTATTTTCTACAAAGTCTGGAATTGTTATAACTTGCAATCTTACCATGTGTGTTTGAGCATGTTCTAGTGTTTTCCGGAGTTAGCTTAGTGTTCATGTTTTGTAATGATTTACCTGTACATCATGCCCATGTCTTTTTTTTCATGTTGAAGCCCTGTAGCTTGTTGTTTTGGTGCTTGCAATATGCCTAGTTGTTGTTTTGGACAGCTTGTCCTTTAAACTTGTTTCATGTGTGTGTGGTGAACCGTTGCTCCGTTTTGAGTGTGCTCTATATGAAACTTGCTTAGAATTGCATGTAGCTTCATATTATCATGTTGCATCCTTATTTTGAGGTGTTTGCTTGATGTTTGTATGCATTTTGCATCAATGTCATGTTTATCTTGTTTTGCTCATATCTTCTAGGCCGTAGCTCCGAACTAAATAAACTTTATATGTAACTTGACTAGAATCTCGTGTAGATCATCTTTGTGCATCTTAACTTGCTGTTTAACAAATTGAACATAATGTTTATTCAGATCTGGACCAATTTCGAAATATGCATATGAGGACTTACCGGAATTGTTATATGTTGTTCCCGGCCTCATTTAAACTTGCCTTGATGTGTTGCTCTTGTTTGCATCATCTCTTGCCATGAGTAGCTTCATGTAGTCTTGTCATGCATCATGCTCGTGTGTGCATCATGCCTTGTTCATGTGTGGTGTGTTTACCATGTTGTGTGCTTCTTTTCGATAGTTCCTGTTTCGTTGCGATCGTGAGGATTCGTTCGTCTACGCTTGGTTCGGCTTCATCCGTCCGTCTTCTTCATGGACTCGTTCTTCTTCCTTGCGGGATTACAGGCAAGATGACCGCTACCCTGGATCTCACTACTATCATTGCTATGCTAGTTGCTTCGTTCTATCGCTATGTTGCGTTACCTATTACCTGTTTATCAATCCTTCCCAAATTGCCATGAACATCTAACCTTTGACACCTTTCCTATGCAGACTGTTGCTTGGATATGTTACCGCTTTGCTCAGCCCCTCTTATAGCGTTGCTAGTTGCAGGTGAAGTTGAAGATTTCTCCATGGTGGACAGGATTTTGGTTGGGATATCACAATATCTCTTATATTATTAATGCATCTATATACTTGGTAAAGGGTGGAAGACTCGGCCTTTTGCCTAGTGCTTTGTTCCACTCTTGCCGCCCTAGTTTCCATCATACCGGTGTTATGTTCCCGGATTTTGTGTTCCTTACGCGGTCGGGTGATTTATGGGACCCCCTTGACAGTTCGCTTTGAATAAAACTCCTCCAGCAAGGCCCAACCTTGGTTTTACCATTTGCCTCACCTAGCCCTTTTTCCCTTGGGAGTCGCGCTCTTGAGGGTCATCTTTATTTTACCCCCCCGGGCCAGTGCTTGTCTAAGTGTTGGTCCAAACCGAGCGATGTCCGGCGCCCCCTGGGCAACCAGGGTCTATGCCAACCCGACGTCTGGCTCATCCGGTGTGCCCTGAGAACGAGATATGTGCAGCTCCTATCGGGATTTGTCGGCCCAGTGGGAGGCTTTGCTGGTCTTGTTTTACCATTGTCGAAATGTCTTGTAAACCGGGATTCCGAGTCTGATCAGGTCTTCCTGGGAGAAGGTCTATTCCTTCGTTGATCGCGAGAGCTTGTCATGGGCTAAGTTGGGACACCCCTGCACGGTATAATCTTTCGAAAGACGTGCCTATGGTTATAGGCAGATGGGAATTTGTTAATGTCCGGTTGTAGATAACTTGACACCAGATCCGAATTAAGACGCATCAATCGTGTGTGTAGCCGTGATGGTCTCTTTTCGGCGGAGACCGGAAAGTGAACACGGTTTCTGGGTTATGTTTGACGTAAGTAGGAGTTCAGGATCACTTCTTGATCATTGCTAGCTTCACGACCGTTCTGCTTGCTCTGTTCTCGCTCTTATTTGCGTGTGTTAGCCACCATATCATGCTTAGTCGCTGCTGCAGCCTCACCACTTTACCCCTTCCTTTCCCTTTAAGCTTTGCTAGTCTTGATACCCATGGTAATGGGATTGCTGAGTCCTCATGGCTCACAGATTACTACAACAACAGTTGCAGGTACAGGTTGTGCGATGATCATGACGCGAGAGCGATGCTTGCTTGTGTCAAGTTCTTCTTCTACTTCTTCGATCAGGGGATAGGTTCCAGGTCTGCAGCCTGGGCTAGCAGGGTGGATGTCGTTTGAGTTTATGTTTGTGTTTCATCCGTAGTCGGATGATGCTCTTACGTATTGTGATGTTGTATTCGTGTGGCATTGTATGCCTTATGTATGTATCCCCATCTATTATGTAATGTTGATGTAATGATATCCACCTTGCAAAAGCGTCACAATATGTGGGTCTATCCTTGGTGGGACCTTCGAGTTCCTTTTGGATAGGGTCGCATATTGGGCGTGACAGGTGACTGGGAGGAGAACCTGCCCAATCGGGTGTGTCGATCTGTCGGTCTCTTCTGAGAATGGCTTGGTGGGGTGCAGCTGGTAGTATGGCACCTGGAGCCTGTTGAAAGTCTGGACGAAGAGAACATTGAGCCCTGCTCCGCCATCAATGAGAGTCTTGGTGACGGTTACGTTGTTGATGACGGGGGAGCAGAGCATGGGGAGCGTGCCAGCGGTGGCCGCGTACTTGAGCCGGTCTGAGGAGTCGAAGGTGATGGCGCACTTGGACCACTTGAGGGGGTGAGTTGCCTCAAGCTTGGGGAGCGCTGCATTGACCTCGCGTGCAAACTGTTTGAAGACACGGTGAGAAGCTGGGGCTTGTGAGCCGCCCAAGATGCGGGCGATGGCTCGCGGCTCCTGGAAGCCCCAAGCCCCCTCGTCATGGTGGTGATCTTAATTCCTTCTTGGTGGCGGAGGCAGAGGAGGAAAGGCTGCATTGCCCTGAGGGCGGTCCTCATGAGGCTGCTCCCTCCAGTTGTCCTCGCGAGGCTGGTCCTGCCAGCGGTCCTCACGAGGCTGGTCGCGCCACTCCTGACGGCGGTCGAGTCCGTCCCAGCATCCTCCACCTCAGCCACCTCCGTGACCGTAGCCCCGATCATTGCGCTCGAGGCGTCGATCGAGGCACCCGTCGCGGAGAGCCCTGAGCTCCTGGAAGTCGCTGGTGTTGTGGCTGTAGATGTTGTGGAAGGCGCAGAACGACCGCTTGCCCTTGGATGACTCGGGGTGGTCGCAACCGCGCTTGGTCTCTGGCTCTGCCGCAAGCACGGCTGGGCCCTTGCACTTCGTGTCCTTGGTCTTGGTCTTCTTGTCTTCTGGATCAGCATCGGGGAGCTCGAGGAGGGAAAGGCGTCCCTCCTCAGCTCTCGCACACTTGTTCGCCATGTTGAACATCTCCAGAGCAGTGCAGAGGTCCTTGTGGATGGTGAGCTCCTCCTTCATCTTGACATCGCAGACACCGTCGATGAACGCGGAGATGATGGCCTCGTCGGACACCTTGGGAATCTTAAGGCAGACGTTGTTGAAGTGCTGGATATACTTATGCAGGGTCTCTCCAGGTTGCTGCTTGACACGGCGCAGGTCGCACGCGGCCGGCGGACGGTCGCGAGTGCCCTGGAAGTTAGCGATGAAGCGACTACGCATCTCCTCTCAGGAAGAAACCGACCCCTCAGTCAGGTTCAGGAGCCAAGAACACGCTCCATCCTTGAGGGCCATTGGGAACCAGTTTGCCATGATCTTCTCGTCGCCGTTGGCCGCCTCGATGCTCAGCTCATAGAGTTGTAGGAACTCGGTGGTGCCCGCGGTGCCGTCGTAGCGTGGAGGCAGGCCAGGCTTGAACTTGCTCGGCCAGACGATGTTGCGGAGCTCTATAGTGAACGCACGGCATCCTGCCATGGCCACTGGAGGTCGTTGAGGGGGTGGAACGTGGTCCTGGTGCACGCGCACCGCCACCTTCTATGGCGGCTCGCGAGCCTGGTGCTGGGGCGCTGGAAGCATGCGCGCTTCTCCTTGGGGGCGTTGAACCACCTGGCAACTCACGTCGTCTCGAGCTGGCACCGGGCGCTGTGGGTCTTGCCATGGAGCCATACGCCTTGGTTCCATGATGGTGCCCTGGGTTGGAGGCGGAGGAGGGGCCCCGTGCGCAACATCGCCCGCTGCAGGCGGGTGCTAAGGCAGCGAGCTAGCCGGCCCGTCGGAGCCCCCGTGAGCGACACTGATGAGCTCGGCGATGCGCTCAAGCCACTCCTCGTAGAGATCACCCACGGGACGGTAGCAAAGGAGCTTCCGTGCCGTGAGCAGAGCAGCCTGCACGTCCACCTGGCCGCGGCGCGCATGGGATGATGAAGCTACTGGGGTGAGCGATGGAGTAGCGGTGCGGCCATCACGGCGCATCGACGGGTGCAGCGATGAAGCTTGTTGCTCGTGGCCGGTAGGGCCCGTGGCGGCGTTGGCCACCGGAGAGGGAGCATGGCGGGCATAGTTGTCCCCCGCCGGAGCCTTCTGAGCGACTCGGGCGGCGACCGCGGCCCGAAGCTCGGCGCGAGCCCTGCGCGCGTCGGCCATGGAGATATCGGAGCAGTGGCAGATCGAACGACGGAAGAGAGGATCCAACGCACCCCTACCTGGCGTGCCAAATGTCGGATTTCAGGATCTGGCAACCCATGAGAGGTTCGAACACTGGGGTGCATGCGGAGATCTCAACCTGCCCAGCCTGCCTACTCGCGATCCTCTCTAGCCTAGCGCATAGAGCTCACAGAGACACAAAGACACAGAGATTTATACTGGTTTGGGCCACCGTTGTGGTGTAATACCCTACTCCAGTGTGGTGTGGTGGATTGCCTCGAAAGGCTATAGATGAACTAGTACAAGGATGAACAAGCCTCAGGAGGTGAGGTGTTCTTGAGCTGGTGTGGTGCTCTACTTGCTCTAGTTTTGATCTATCCGTTTCTATGGTGGTGGCTAAGCCCTATATATAGTGCCTTGGTCCTCCTCCCAAATATGAGCGGGAAGGGATTCCACAAAGGCAGGATTCAAAAGGGGACAAGTAGTATAGTCTATCTTGACAAAAGTAGTCTTCGCCTGCGAAAAGCCTCTGGTCGTGACACTGCGGTGGGCTCGGTGATGACCTCCGTCTTGCCGTCTAGGCAGTCTTGGTCTTGTTGCACCAGAATGGAAACCTTTGGCTGCTTCCTCGGGACTCCGCGTCTGTGGCTTGCCTCCCTTGCACCAAAGAGGAAACCTGCGCCCTGTGCCCGCATGGCGCCCGCCTGGGTTTGGTCGTCATGTCTCACATTGGCTGAGCCTCATGAGGTAGCTGCATAGATCTCTCCTCCCCTCAGGAGCCCTCCCGAGGAGGCCAACTCCTTCAGGGGTCATGGCATTGTCCGCCTCGCGAGGCTCGGCCCCTCGCGAGGGTCTTGCTGTGTTGTCGTTGAAGCTGGGCCGTACTAGGCCGTCGATGGAGCCATGTGGTGGGCTGCAGGCAGGCAGGACTGGATACCGCCAAGTCTAGGATGCCGACAGGAACAAATCCTACAGTTCTCCTTTGCTCCATTCCTTTGAACCAAATGCATGAATAGTAGTACCATAGGAAACTTTCCAATTCCTATGTTTTTCCTTCACTTTTCCTTTCAAGCACTAGCAATTCTAGTAGGCAGGCTTGAGCAAGGAAAAGCCTACACTAAAAAATTGTTTTTGTGCTACTTCTACTACTTTGGACCCAGGCCACTGCCTTACTAGCTCAACTTACAGGCCCATCGACAAATGCATAGCTCAAACGCATAGAGATAAGTAATGATGGCTTTCAAGAGAGTCCATCACAGATAGCTAAGTTGCCTGGTACCTCACTGCTTGTCATATAGTAGGACAAACTAATCGTATTTCACATTACTGCATGTGCTCAGTGGACAATATATATAACATGTAGAGTAAAAAGAGATCCAACAAGTGTACAACCTCTTTGGCGAAGCCATGTCGATCTCAGCGTGATTTGTTAGTCGGTGAGGATTATCCGGCTGACTTGGATGTCAGAGGAGAGGAAGAAGATCTTAGGCATCTTGAGATGGAGCTCAGGGTACTGCTCCACCGTGGGGGAGGGTTTCGTCATTGGAGCAGCTCCGGTGAGTTATATGACGCCGAGGTTGAAGCAGGACAGGAGAGACAACGTTAACCTGAGTGAAATTCTAATAGCATCTCCAATAGATGCAGTAAAATACATAACCATGAAGTGGTAGATGTAAAATACATCAGCCGCTCATCTCTGAGCTTAACTGTCGAAACTGAATTTAACTGTCGAAATTGAACTTAACTGTCGAAACTGAATTTTGTTGTCAAAACTGAATTTTACTGTCGAAACTGAACACACTAGTAGCAGAAAAGCACTAGCAGTAGCAGCAGCAGTGCATGCAAGAGCCGGGGCAGCTTCTCGTGTAGCAGCATCAGGTGAGGCTACACATCAGTCGACTGACTTTTTCATCTCTAGTCAGTCGATTTTCGAGCCATTGGATAGGAAATCAAGGGCCTGCAGTTCATCTTCAACC
>NC_057798.1:237232574-237241867 GCF_018294505.1 Triticum aestivum
TGTTGTTTTTTCCCTTGAAGAGGAAAGGGTGATGCAGCAAAGTAGCATAAGTCCTTCCCTCAGTTTTGAGAACCAAGGTATCAATCTAGTAGGAGACGACGCACAAGTCACCTAGTACCTGCACAAACAATCAAGAACCTTGCAATCAAGACGATAAAGGGGTTGTCAATCCCTTCACGGTCACTCACAAAAGTGAGATCTAATAGAGATAGTAAAGTAAATATTTTTGGTATTTTTGTTGTATAGATTGGAAAGTAAAGATTGCAAAATAGTAAACGAGATTCAAAGAGATGCAATATAATGGAAAAGTGACCCGGGGTCCATAGTTTTCACTAGTGGCTTCTCTCGAGATAGCATGTATTACAGTGGGTGCACAAATTACTGCCGAGCAATTGATAGAAAAGCGCATAATTATGAAGACATCTAAGGCAATGATCAGGAATATAGGCATCACGTCCGTGTCAAGTAGACCAAAACGATTCTGCATCTACTACTATTACTCCACACATCGACCGCTATCCAGCATGCATATAGTTTATTAAGTTCATAAGAACGGAGTAACACGTTAAGCAAGATGACATGATGTAGAGGGATAAACTCAAGCAATCGGATATAAACCCCATCTTTTTATCCTCGATGGCAACAATACAATGTGTGCCTTGCTGCCCCTACTGTCACTGGGAAAGGACACCGCAAGGTTGAACCCAAAGCTAAGCACTTCTCCCGTTGCAAGAAAGATCAATCTAGTAGCCCAAACTAAACCGATAATTCAAAGAGACTTGCAAAGATATCAAATCATGCATATAAGAATTCAGAGAAGAACCAAATAATATTCATAGATAATCTTGTTCAGAAATCCACAATTCATCGGATCTCGGCAAACACGCCGCAAAAGAGTATTACATCAAATAGATCTCCATGAATATAGAGGAGAACTTTGTATTGAGAATCAAAGAGAGAGAAGAAACCATCTAGATAATAACTATGGACCTGAAGGTCTATGGTACACTACTCACGCTTCATCAGAGAGGTAATGGTGTTGATGTAGAAGCCCTCCATGATCGATTCCCCCTCTGGCAGATTGCCGGAAAAGGCCCCAAGATGGGATCTCACAGGTACAGAAGGTTGCGGTGGCGGAAAAGTGGTTTCATGGCTCCCCCTGATTTTTCTAGGGTATAAGAGTATATATAGGCGAAAGAAGTATGTCGGTGGAGCTACGAGGGGCCCACGAGGGTGGGGGCGTTCCTACCCCCCTGGGCGCGCCCTCCTGCCTCGTGGATGCCTCGTGGTGTTTCTGACTTCAACTCCAAGTCTTCCGGTCTGCTTTCGGTCCAAGAAAGGTCATGGCGAAGGTTTCATTCCGTTTGGACTCCGTTTGGTATTCCTTTTCCGCAAAACTCAAAAATAGGAGAAAAAAAACAAAAACTGGCACTGGGCCTCCGGTTAATAGGTTAGTCCCAAAAATAATATAAAATAGCATATTAAATCCCATTAAACATCCAAAACAGATAATATAATAGCATGGAACAATCAAAAAAATTGATACGTTGGAGACGTATCAGTGCACCGCCCTGCCCACCCCGAAACCACTCCCCACCGCCAGTCCGCCGTCACCCCGGCCATCCCTCTAGGCCCCCCGTGGCGAGCTTTTTCTTCGGCGATCCCCATGCCACTGCCAGCGACCATCGCCCGCACCCTGAACCCTAAGATAGATAGTGGGGTACCTCTCCGACGAGCCCCACTCCCCGCTGTGGCTGGTTCTTCCTTAATTTCGGCGAACCCTCCCCCCCCACCCCCTGAAAATTGACTGGCCGAAAAGCCGATTCAGTTGACTAAAGTGTAGCTAAATTAGAGCAGCATCGCAAGCAAGAGCAAGAGCTAGAGCAACATCGCGAGCAAGAGCAGACCGGGCAGGGGACCGAGAGCAAGAGCAGAGCAGCAGCGCGAGCAAGAGCTAAAGCAGCAGCAACTCCTACTGATGTGGAAGTCACTGCCGAGGGAGTGAGTGAGGGATTCCTGGATAAGGGGGTATCCGAACAGCCGGACTATGTACTTTGGCAGGACTGTTGGACTATGAAGATACAAGATTGAAGACTGCGTCCCGTGTCCGGATGGGACTCTCCTTTGCATGGAAGGCAAGCTTGGCGATTCAGATGGTATATATCCTTCTCTGTAACCGACTCTTTGTAACCCTAGCCCCCTCCGGTGTCTATATAAACCATAGGGTTTAGTCCGTAGGACAACAACAATCATACCATAGGCTAGCTTCTAGGGTTTAGCCTCTATGATCTCGTGGTAGATCAACTCTTGTAATACTCATATCATCAAGATCAATCAAGCAGGAAGTAGGGTATTACCTCCATTAAGAGGGCCCAAACCTGGGTAAAACATCGTGTCCCCAGTCTCCTGTTACCATTAGCCTTAGATGCGCAGTTCGGGACCCCCTACCCGAGATCCGCCGGTTTTGACACCGACATTGGTGCTTTCATTGAGAGTTCCTCTATGTCGTCGCTGTAAGGCTCGATGGCTCCCCCAACCTTCAACAACACAGTCCAGGGCGAGACTTTTCTCCCCGGACAAATCTTTGTGTTCGGCGGCTTCGCACTGCGGGCCAACTCGCTTGCCCATCTGGAGCAGATCGACAGCTACACCCCTGGCCATCACGTCAGGTTTGGGAACTTGAACTACACGTCCGATATCTGCGGAGAACTAATCTTCGATGGATTCGGGCCTGCTTCGGGAGTATCGAACAATCACGACAAGCATGACTTCAATCTGCTATCAGACAGTATTCGGGATATCGCCCCTACAGCCGCTCCGGACCTAAATCCGGGGAAGATCGCGTCGACCGAGGACGGGTGGATAGACCCCGCCACCGAGGCCGCATACTCTTTGGCGGGAGAGCCAAACACGGACTACGCCGTTAATAGTGGGTGGTCATTGTCGGTGTTCTGGGAACGGGGGTACCCAGACCTGCCTGCCTGCGGCCTGTAGCGTGGCTCAAGGAGTGGCCCAGTATGGCCCATCTTCGTCAACACAAGCTCAAGACCCTAGCGAGGGCCAAGCCTCGCGGGGCGGACGACAGGAAGCTTCTGCAGGCGCAGCCTTGTCAGGCTGGCTCGCGAGGAGGCGGAGAGATCAAGGCGGGGTACCTCACGAGGTGCCCGTGATGCAAGCCATGACGACCGAAGCCAGGTGGGCGCTGGCCTATGCAGTGTCCTTGTTTCCCCTTTAGTGCAAAGGGGGCAAGCACAGGCCAAGGTATCAAGCAAATGCTACCGTTTCGGTGCAACAAGACCAAGACCAGCAGAACGGCAGGATGGAGGTCTTCGTGGAGCCCAGGAAGGCGTCATCGTCAGAGTCTTTGGCGGGCGAGGACCAACTTTAGTCAGGATAAGTGTACTGGATGTTCCCCTTCAAAATGGCCAATTGTTTGCACCCTTCCCGCTCAATATTTGGGAAGAGGACCAGGGCCTCGTTCAATAAATAGGACTAGGCATTAGACAGATCGAACCAGAGCCAGAACCACCACACTAACACAAGAACTCGCCCCTCGCGAGGCGGTTCTTCCTTTGTATTGTTCATCATCAGCCCCTGAGGCAATCCACACACCACACACTGGAGTAGGGTATTACACCACCATGGTGGCCTGAACCAGTATAAACCTTGCATCCCTTGTGTTGTTCTTCGTGTAGACTAGATCCTTTGCGAGGCGACGAGACGTGAGTTGGTAGGGGAGTGATCTCCGCGCGCACTCCAGAGTTTGAACTTTAAGGGTCTGCCGGAACCCGAAATCCGACATTTGGCGCGCCAGATAGGGGTGCGCCGGAATCACGTCCTCCGCCGTCTGCATTTTGCCATCCGTCGCATCCATGTCTGACGCTTGTCGAGCCCGCGCCGAGCGTCGGGTTGCTCTCGCCACCCGCGTCGCCCAGATGGCGCCTGTCGGCGTTCTGAGAACGGGGGTCCCCAGACTTGCCTGTCAGCGGCCTGCAGCGTGGCTCAAGGGGCGGCCCAGCATGGCCCATCTT
This sequence comes from Triticum aestivum, assembly GCF_018294505.1. Lineage (NCBI taxonomy): Eukaryota > Viridiplantae > Streptophyta > Magnoliopsida > Poales > Poaceae > Triticum > Triticum aestivum. Next base: position 237,236,606 of record NC_057798.1, read on the forward strand.
CATCAGCACGAGCTCAAGACCCTTGCGAGGGGCCAAGCCTCGTGGGGTGGACGACAGGAAGCTTCCTCAGGCACGACCTCGTCAGGTTGGCTCGCGAGGAGGCGGAGAGATCAAGGCGGGGTACCTCACGAGGTGCCCATGACGCAAGCCGTGACGACCAAGGGCGCCAGGCGGGCGCCATCCCGCGCAGTGTCCTCCTTTCCTCTTTGGTGCAAAGGGAGCAAGCGCAAGCGAGAGCATCGAGCGAAGGCATCCATTTCAGTGAAACAAGACCAAGGCCGTCGCAACGGCAGGAAGGAAGTCATTGTGGAGCCCAAGCCGGCGTCACCACCAGAGTCTTTGACAGGCGAGGACCAACTTTAGTCAGGATAAGTGTACTAGATGTTCCCCTTCAAAATAGCCAATTGTTGGCACCCTTCCCACTCAATATTTGGGAAGAGGCCCAGGGCCTTTGCCTATAAATAGGACTAGCCACCCACAAGGTAGGGGGACAGAGGATCATCATCAGGAAACCAGTAGAAAGCGCGACTGAACTCCCCCTAGAAGTTCATCGCACCAGCCAAGAACGGACCCTCGCGAGGCTGTTCTTCCTTGTATTGTTCATCATTAGCCCAAGAGGCAATCCACCACACCACAAACTAGAGTAGGTTATTACACCACAATGGTGGCCCGAACTAGTATAAACCCTGTGTCTCTTCTGTTGTTCCTTTCATAGCCTAGATCCTAGCAAGGCGGCGAGATGCAGGTAGGTAGCTGGCAAAATCTCCACGCGCACCCCAGTGTTCGAATCTAGAGGGTCTGCCGGAACCCGAAATCCGACATTTGGCGCGCCAGGTAGGGGTGCGCCGGAGCTTTCCCTTTCGTCGAACCACTCTCCGCCGACACTGCGACTCGCCCTACGATGAGCAGCACGCCGCCCGCTCTGGTCGCTAGCACTAGCGCGGGGGCTAGGGGGCTCCGAGCCTTGGCCCCAGCCTTGTGACAGGTGCGGGGGCCGAACAAGTTCAAACCGACGGCGCTGCCGCGCTACAATGGCACAACTAATCCGCTGGCTTTCTTGCTGGCGTACGAGGAGGCCATCCTCAAAGCAGGTGGCAACGACGGGGCCATGGCTAACTGGCTTCCCATGGCCCTCACCGACGCCCCACGCATGTGGCTGCTGCACCTGTCGGCGGCTTCCGTGGCCTCTTGGGAAGAGCTGCGCAACCTCTTCCTCGCCCAGCACGCTGCGCCGGCGCCCCCGGTCGTCGCGGCCCTCCTGGGCGGCTCGCAGACGCCACCTTCAGGCCGCCGCGTCAAGCCATTCATCCGCCAGGTCGGCGCTACCTCCACGCAGCAGGGGGCTCCCTCAGGTCGGTCGGTGCCCAAGGCCGGTTTGGCCTTCAGCTCGGAGGACCACCCCTCCAACTCAGCCTGCTCGGGCGCGCTCCCAATGCTGTGCACCCCCACCATCTGCCAGGTGGTCGTCACCAGGACTCTCATCGACGGCGGCGCGGGCCTCAGCGTGCTCTCGATTCAAGCCTTCAGCCTCCTTCACATACCACCAGAGCGGCTTCAGCCCAGCCGGCCCTTCTTGGGCGTCGGGGGCGGGTCATCCAGCACCCTGGGGCAGATCCGTCTCCCGGTAACCTTCGGCACCTACGACAACTTCCGCACGGAGCTAATCGACTTCGACATCGCTCCCATCGGCCTCCCATACAACGCCATCCTCGGCTACCCAGCGCTAGCCCGGTTCATGGCCGCGACTCACCCAGCGTACAACCTCATGAAAATGCCTGGGAGCAGCGGCGTCCTCACCGTGTCCAGAGACACCGGGGATGCGTTGCAAGTGCTCAAGCTTGCCTTCAAGGCAGCGGCAGCAGCGCAGCCTGCCGACTCGGAAGCCCCTAAGCCCAAGGGGGCTGCGCCGGCCAAGAAGAAGCAGTTGTTCACCCAAGACAAGGCAGAAACTAAGCAGATATTGGTCGACGAAGACGGATCCACTAACGCCACCTTCACCGTAGGCGCCAACCTCGAGCCCGAGCAGGGGGAGGCGCTAGTCAAGTTCCTACGCACGAACAAGAAGGTGTTCGCATGGGAGCCCGATCAACTGGCGGGGATCCCTAGAGGCGTAATTGAGCACCACCTCAATGTGTGCCCTAATGTCTGCCCCATGAAGCAGAAGGCAAGGCGGCAGTCCACGGAAAAGCAGGCTCTCATCATCCAAGAAACCCGCAAGTTGGAAGCTGCAGGGGTCATTCACGAGGTCCAATACCCGGATTGGTTGGCCAACCCAGTCGTCGTGCCAAAGAAAGGGGGGAAGGAACGTATGTGTGTCGACTTCACCAACCTCAACAAAGCCTGCCCGCAAGATCCGTTTCCGCTCCCCCGCATCGATCAGATCGTCGATTCCACTGCCGAGTGCGACCTGTTATGTTTCTTGGATGCCTTCTCTGGGTATCACCAGATCAAGATGGCGGTAGAAGATGTGGAAAAAACGGCTTTCCTAACCCCGTGTGGGGTGTACTGCTACACATGCATGCCGTTCGGGCTGCGCAATGCAGGGGCGACCTTTCAGCGGCTGATGCACATCACCTTGGGCCCGCAGCTCGGGAAGAATGTTGATGCTTACGTCGATGATATTGTGGTGAAGTCTCGCGAGGCCAAGACCCTGATACAAGACCTGGAGGAAACCTTCGCAAGCCTCAACGCTGTGAGCATGTGGCTCAACCCAGAGAAGTGTGTGTTTGGGGTCCCCTCAGGCAAGCTCTTGGGCTTCCTCGTGTCCCACCGAGGCATCGAAGCTAACCCAGAAAAGGTCAAGGCAGTCGAGGACATGAGCCCGCAAAAGATCCTCAGAGAAATGCAGAAGCTCACTAGGCGCGTGACAGCACTAGGACGCTTCATCTCCAAGTTGGGGGAGCGAGCGCTGCCTTTCTTCCAGCTGATGAAGAAAAAGGGACCCTTCGAATGGACTGAAGAGGCCGACGAGGCGTTCCAAGATCTCAAGAGGTACCTAACCAGCCCTCCGGTAATGGTGGCCCCGCTCCCTCAGGAACCCCTGGTGCTCTACCTCGCAGCCACTCCCTACTCCGCCAGCGCAGCCCTGGTGGCGGTTAGGGAGGAGTGTCGGACCAAAGCCACAGCATACTGCATCAGGGATGGTGAGCTCTACCGGAGGCGACCGAATGATATGTCCCTGCGCTGCATCTCCAGGGAGCAAGGGAAGGAATTGCTGGCGAATATACACGGTGGGGACTGTGGGCATCATTCATCATCACGGACCCTCGTTGGCAAGGCGTTCCGCAGCGGATTCTATTGAACCACTGTGCTCAATGATGCCGTCGAACTGGTGAAGGCTTGCGAGGCCTGCCAGTTCCATGCCAAGCAGATCCATCAGGCAAACTATACCCCTCTCATGGCCATTCGCAGTCTGGGGGCTGGATATCCTGGACCCATTTCCTCGGGCACCAGGGGGTTATCGCTACCTCTACATCGCCATGGACAAGTTCACCAAGTGGGCTAAAGTGGAAGCCGTCTGCACCATCCCCGCAGGTTCCGCGGTCAAGTTCATCAAGGGCATCGTGAGCCGGTTCGGGGTGCCGAACCGCATCATCACCGACAATGGTTCGCAGTTCACCAGTAACCTCTTCAAAACATACTGTGCTAACCTTGGGACACAGATATGCTGTGCTTCAGTGGCACACCCCCGAAGCAACAGACAGGCCGAGCGGGCCAACGCAGAGGTCCTGAGAGGCCTGAAGACCAGGACATTGAAGAAGAAGCTGGAGGCGTGCGGCCGAGGTTGGTACGACGAGCTTCAGTCCGTGTTGTGGTCCATCCGCACAACCGCGACCAAGCCAACTGGCGAGACCCCATTCTTCCTGGTCTACGGAGCTGAAGCGCTCCTCCATCATGAGGTCAGGCGTCATTCCGCACGGGTCCTGGCGTTCGACGAGGCGCAGCAGGACGCCATGCGGGGGACGGACCTCGTGCTGGGGGAGGAGCGTCATCGGGAAGCTGCGCTCCGAGCGGCAAGATACCAACAAGCGCTGCGGCAATACCACTGCCGCAACATCCGCCCCAGGACTCTCGAGGTAGGGGACCTCGTGCTCAGGTGGGTTTTCTCCAGGGAGGGACTGCATAAGCTCTCTCCCATGTGGGAGGGCCCGTTCAAAGTTGTTCATGTTTCCAGGCTCGGCTCCGCGTGCTTGGAGACTCAGGAGGGGGTACCCGTCCAGAATGCGTGGAACATTCAGCACCTCCGGAGGTTTTACCCCTAAAAAGGCCCAGAGCCTGTGAAGAAGGCGAACGCCTGTGAAGCTGTCACGTTTTGGAAAAGGCCCAGAGCCTGTGAAGAAGGCGAACGCCTATGAAGCTGTCGCGTTTTGGAAAAGGCCCAGAGCCTATGAAGAAGGCGAACGCCTGTGAAGCTGTCGCATTTTGGAAAAGGCCCAGAGCCTGTGAAGAAGGAGAACGCCTGTGAAGCTGTCGCGTTTTGGAAAAGGCCCAGAGCCTGTGAAGAAGGCGAATGCTTGTGAAGCTGTCACGTTTTGGAAAAGGCCCAGAGCCTGTGAAGAAGGCGAACGCCTGTGAAGCTGTTGCGTTTTGGAAAAGGCCCAGAGCCTGCGAAGAAGGCGAATGCCTGTGAAGCTGTTGCATTTTGGAAAAGGCCCAGAGCCTGTGAAGAAGGCAAACGCCTGTGAAGTTTATCTTTCCGAGAAACGCCCGGAGCCTGTGAAGAAGGCCAATGCCTGTGAAGCTCGCCGCCCGTGAAACTCTCACGTAATAATGAGTTGGGGCTGTACACACCCCGGAGTCTCAGGAGCGCCGGCCTCAGGCCCTGGGGCTCCCTCCCACGCCCAGTGGCAGCACTTAGCTCCGCGCTCGTGAGAAGACGTCGAAGACTAGATTAGGTGCCGGACGCGGCTTTTCTCATTTGCTTTCTGCAGTTGGCTTGTTCATCCCCATTCGAGGTTTTATTGAAGTTGTTGTCGTCTTTGGCTTGTGACTCTTTGCCTTTTTCGCTCTCCTGCCCCGATTTCTCTCGCGCAAGTCTCACGAGGGAGCGACGCAGGCACCCTCACGAGTATTTTCTGCCCTTATCGTTCAAGGCTTCCCTACCCGGGTCCACTACGGGAGCACCCCTCCAGTCCATGCCCCACGGGCAACGCGACACGAACACAGGACCTGGGTCGGTTGCGTCCACAGCTGAGGCCAGGAACTACCTCTCCAGACTAACCCTCTAGGACGTGAAGCGTTCGACGAGGCCTCGGCCTCGGA